>NC_083579.1:66542370-66547370 GCF_027579695.1 Neoarius graeffei
TTTTTTTTTTTTTTCGAATCTGCTCTGGTGAATAATTATACTGTATGTTCTACTGAAAGCCTTATCTTTTCCTAACAAATTACCACGAGCACATTTTGTGGTATATTTTTAATAAATTATTTGACCTGGAACATGTGTAATAAAGTTTTGACAACTGTATGATTATAGCAATGCCTTTAAATTTAAAAAAAAAAAAAATGCTGCATCATAAATCCATCAGTAGCAAGGAAGTCTGGTTCACTTGAATAAACTAAAGTTTTCAGCAGTTGGCAGTCGAAAGCATGTTTCTTTTTAGCTGTATTTATTATCCTACATGTTGCCTATGAATTGTGTATATTACTTACATATTAATTCTTAGTATTTTCACCGCTCCAAGTACACACACAAACGGCAGCAATTTATACAAAAACTACTAAATTAACTTTCAATGAAATGTAAAGAGTGCTACAAGGGTTCCTTATCAGAATTTCATCATGAGCAAAACTAATAGTAACGCTGCCCTAAAAGGCTAAAGAGAAAGGGATAATTAAGATTTTACATTAATCCAGCTCATTTTTATGATTACTTCCTGTCTCCAGTTGTGTCTGGTCTTGACACTCCACTCCCTCATTTGATCATTAGACTTCCGTTAATTACAGTTGTGTTTACAGATAAGAAATGCAGCATTATTAGTTAAAGTGAGATCATCGAAGTATTAATGAGGGCTTGTGCAATGCACAGAGTTGAGAAAGCAGCTGCTGAATTTGTAATACACTCTGGGTTGTTTTTTGTTTCTCAGAATGGAGGAGCCCTGATGTGCTCCATACTTCTTGCCTGAACTTGTAAGCTGTCTTATGTCATAGTTTGGACATCTCTTGTTGCTATTTATTGCCATGAGCTGTCCGGATAGGCTAAAAAAGCTTTTGACACTAGCTATTGGTTTTCAACACCAGCACTCCCACCTGCTAACAGTGTGCCCACCTCTGTTCTAACAGCACAGTGACACACAGCTCTGTGTGCAGCTCTATATCTCTCTATACCCTCTTCATACCTCTCCATACATCTCTATATCTCTCCATACCTCTCTGTATCTCTCCATATCTCTCAATCTCTCTATACCTTCTCCATATCTCTTCATACCTCTCTATATCTCTCTATACCTCTTCATACCTCTCTATACCTCCCCATATCTCTCTATACCTCTCCATATCTCTTCATACCTCTCTATACCTCTCCATATCTCTCTCTACCCTCTCTATACTGCTCCATATCTCTTCTTACCTCTCTATTACCCTCTCCATATCTCTCTATACTCTCTCTATACCTCTCCATACCTCTTCATATCTCTCTATACCCTCTCCATACGTCTCTAGACCCTTCTGTGCTGTTTTATTATCGCTGAGGCAGGAGAAGTAGTGATCAGTCTCAGCTGGACTTTTCTTCATAATCACTACCATGTACTTGAACCTAAATCAGAACATGAACTGAGTACTAAAGCAAGTTGTAGCTACTTTTAATGGAACTATGGGAAATTTTCAAAGGCCATATAGTGCATTCAATGTTTGTTTGTTCGTTCTAGATCGACATAATTAAATATATAGATCAATCTACTGTATATTTAGACCTAAATCAGAACATGAACTGAGTGCTAAAGCAAATTGTAGCTACTTTTAATGGAACTATGGGAAATGTTCAAAGGCCATACAGTGCATTCAGTGTTTGTTTGTTCGTTCTAGATCGACATAAATAAATCTCTAGATCAATCTACTGTATATTTAGACCTAAATCAGAACATGAACTGAGTGCTAATGTGAGCTGGACCTTTACTGAATGAGACTGAAGGGAACGAATGGAAAATGTTCAAAAGGTCATATAGTGTATTTAAGGATTTGTTTGTTTGTGTGTTTTTGTTTGTTCGTTCGTTCGTTCGTTCTGGATTTACATAAACTGAAATAGCTCGATCCACGCCGTCCCCCCTTGCGTTGTTTTTTTAGTCATTATCTCTGTTGTCACTGAGCAGCAGAAATAAACTTTTTCGAAAAACCTCGGAGTGTCGGACTTCCTGTTCAATCCCACATCCAAAGGAAGGTTTTCCCTCCCAGGAGCCCCGGGCCCTCACTCAGCCTCTCCTTCAGCCTCACAGTCTGGGGTTGTTTATTGGTTTATATCCTAACATGCACTAGGATTTTAATTAAATACGGCTTCTGGGTTTGTTTTTGTTTGTTTGTTTTTTTAAACTGATGTTAGGGTTCGAATTAAATATTATTTCATGATGTGTTTATAATGATAGCCTAACACTTATTAATCATTTTAACCAGTAATTCGTTGTTGTTTTTGTTATTAAGTCGGCTAATTATTTAAACAACTTATTACATAATATACTGTGTGAATTATTATTATTAATAATAATAATAATATTATACGCTAGCTGGAATAATAATAATAATAATAATAATAGGTTTCTCCTGCCTTTACAGTGAGCTTTGGGCTCCATGCTCTCCTAAATAAAGCAGTATAAGGTCTGGAGCATGCAGCCTTTCCAGTCTCTGTACATTATTTTGTTTGGGGAAAAATCAGGAGTGTAGTGTTCTGTTCTGTTCTGTTCTGTTCCCTGCCATCGGAGAAGATAATGGTTACTGATCCCATTCTTTCAGTCATAATGTTCAAGTGGGCTGAGATTAATGACCAGCTCCTTACTGTAGCTCCTCACTGCTGCCTGCTGCATGACTCACACTGGTGTTTGTATCCCAGGCTGATAAATCCCTCTTCCACTCCTACAAACATGTTTAACACATCATCGGTGTGCAGCAAAACCCTGAGTGCTGAACAGTTTCCTTCTTAACAATCAGATGATTAATAATTAGGATATAATTTTAACACGTGACTGTGTAGCTGCTCTTTAGAGATGACTCTATAATAAGCGGATCAAACTGAAGGCTTTACACTGTGTGTTATTTCACTCCATGCTCAGGTTTATATACAGGCTTATATGCTTGTTTAAAATATATTATTAAAAAAAACAAGGAGTCTATAAACACAGTGAACAGCCGAAACACACCTCATCCAGAGCAGGAGAAATCCTGAGTGCATGCAGACAGACAGACAGACAGACAGACAGACAGAGAGACTTTCTCACCAGAGCTGTCTCAGGGATATTTGTGATCGAGCCTGTAATTTAGCACAATGTTTTCTCACTGCACAGAAGAAATGATGGAGAGGAGGAGAGTCTGATCAAATTGTGTCAAATTGATTAGAAAACGGTGTGAAGTTTGGATTCTCAGCAGACACAGTTATATTTTCCTCCAGAAGGGGTCGCCATGACGTTACTAAGTCAGTCTCTCTCTGCCAGCATTTACTCTTATTTACACTTCTTGCGAAATGTCTCACTTTCCTACCCCCTGAGCTTTCTGCAACATATTTCCGATCCTCTTGTTTTCAGTTAGTCACCTTTTTTTACTGACCTAAAAAAAAAACAAAGGCCAACGTCCAAATGATCAACACGTTGAGTCTGTTGGTTTCCCCTGGTTAGGCACTATGGCACATTGCTCAGGTTATTAGCTAAAACTGTGATGGTGGAAGAGTTTTAAGAGCCACCCTAAGGAGTGCACCTAATGAGGGAAGATCAGCTCATTCCCTTCATCAGATCTGATTGGATGGAGAAGGACCCTCACCTCACCTCACCGCGCTCGAACCTCAAACCTTTCTTTGCTTTCGACTCTGATCATTTGGTGCAGTGTTTGTCAGAGCTGTCTGGTCATTGCCCCTGTCTCTGGAGCAGGGCTGCAGGTTTCCCCATGTTGGAGGAAAAGACCGGAGCCGCTCAGGGTTTGGAGTGAGACAGACTGTGTGATGAAATCGGGCTGAATTGAGAAAATGCAGCTTCTCACCATGAGCCTGCTATCGAGCTGATGATATGAAGATGATGTTCAGCTGCAGGAAAGAGACTAATACTGCAGTTTCAAGATACTCCATACGCGTCTGAGTATTTGCTATGAAAACACAATATTTTATAACTCTTAATGCTGTAAACTGCAGCCATCCGAGCTGAAATACAGAAGAGAAGATTATATGGTCTAGATATTTTAGTTTCTGTTTCCTAGCAGGGACAGATTTTTGGTGCAAATTAAAAAAAAAAAAAATGGGGAGGGGGAAGCCTACACATATAATAAGTATAATAATGAAATACCTTTTATTATTATTATTATTATTATTATTATTATTATTATTATTATTATTAAATAGCTGAAGTGCATTTTTAGCAAATTAAATAATTGCGTTTTTCTTTAGGATAATGATGATAATTCCGCCTATATCATAAATTATTATTATTATTATTATTATTATTGTTAGTGAGCAGCATTCCTGCAGGGAATTAATTGTTGACAATTAAAACACACGCGTGCGCGCACGTTGCCCCTTGTTTGTGTGAGCTTGATGTTTGTGGAGTTCATTAGTTCACAGCAAGAAGTGAATTATTTTATCTGCTCATCTTTCGTTTACACAAATCTCCCACTTTTTTACAGACTGATAAAATACTTAGAACCTATAGTTCCGTCTTGAAAGAAAGAAACACACACACACACACACCCCAGCAGCAGCACAAGTCTGTGACCGAGTGCGAGAGAGCCGCGGAAAAGGCCGTTCCGGGAGCGCAGGAGTGTGTGAGGAAAGGAAACGCTGCTGTGATTTAAGCCGAGCTGGTTTGAGCTGCACGGCTGTGTGAGTGCTGGGAAAGCTGGCTGACCTCTGCAGTGGACAGCAGCAGCAGCAGCAGCAGCATCTGGCTTGTTGAATGCACATGCAACCAGCAAGAAAGAAAAGAAAGAAGAAATTGGGTTTAGCATATAACTCCAGAGCTGAATTCAGCCCCAAGCTCGTTTTGTAATGACAAAAGAAAACGAGAGAAGAAAGAAAGCAACAACCTCCCGTCGTGGAGAGACTTTAGGTTGGTTTATAATAAAGCATTTCTTTCTCCCCCCCGCGCTTTATTGATCAGTCACTCTGAGCTAATGTAATTATCC